>NW_023270807.1:103757223-103773619 GCF_011800145.1 Mirounga leonina | reverse complement strand
TAAAAAATTCTGTCTTTCATGTTGCTTGTAGTGCATTCTTCTGGTGATGAATCTTTTCAAACTCCAAAAAAAAAGTCTTATTTTGCTCTCATTTTTGATGGCTATTTTCTCTGGGTATAGAATTCTAGATAGAAAGTTTTATCTTCAGTACTTAAGATGTTACTCTATTGCCTTCTGGCCTGCAAAGTTTCTGATGAGAAGTCTGCTGCAATTTTTATCTTTGTTCCGCTGTATGTAGTGTGTCCTACCTACCATTTGGCCTCCTGACCTTTTAAGATTTTCTGTTTATCCCTGATTTTGTGATGTTTCTTAGTTTGGTTTCTTTATGTTTGTTCTTCTTTGAGTTCCTTGAGAATCCTAAACTTGAGAGTTTATAGATTTCATCAGATTTTGACAGTTCCAGCCATTATTTCTTTAAATATTTTCTGTTTCTCCCACCCATTCTATCTGGTACTATAGTTATACATGCTTTAGACCCTTGATGTTGTTCCATAGGTCACTGATGCTCTGTTTATTTTTTTCCAGTTTTTCTTTTCTTTGTGCTTCATTTTGGAGATACTATTGTTTCAAGTTTATGGATCTTTTTTTTCCTGCAGTATCTATCTGCTGTCAATCCCATCTAGTTTTTTTTTTCCCTATAAGTAATCATATTTATCATCAGTATTTAGTCAAAGATTTGAGAGAACTCTTACAGATCTTGGAAGCTCTCTCTCTTTCTCTCTGTGCTGCTCCTTCCTTGGCAGTCCTCTGCCTTAAATATTCTAGCCACCCTGGGCCTCCTTGACTCTGATCTCTGTCTCATTAGCTCCTTAAGACTACCAGGCTCCGTGCTGTGGCTTGGAAACCACCTCCAGGCAGTGAGCTGGGGCAACTATAACCCTAACCTCATTTGATCTCTCCTTTCAGGGATCACAGTCTGACCTGTACTGCCAATTGTCCAATCTGAAAACAGTTGTTTCCTATAGTTTGTTCAGTTTTCAACTTGTGCATGGTGGGAAGAGAATTACTGTAGCCACTAATATTTCACGGATGGAAGTGAAAGTCTAAATAAGTAAGTTTGAATGTTAATTTAGTATCACTGCTAATGCAGCAATTACAAGACCACACCGATATGGGTGGTCTCTTATTGGTGCCTCCAATACTAGAAGCATTTGTTGATGGGAATTTTCTTCAGTGGTCAGTTACTTTTGGTGTATTTCCAAAGTCTCAGTCTTCCCTCAAGTTACATGATTTTTGCATTCCTAGAGAATCACATATATGTTAAACTGGAGAAAAATACTTTGTGTTTAGATGTAAAATGGAGTTAGGTTCTGGGCTCAGATAATATAAACAGGTTTTCCCTTTACAGAAAAGTCACATAGGGTATGAGCTCACAATCCCCTGTGTAGTCCTATGGTATAGCACCCTTGACCCTTATTGGAAACCATTCCCTACATAATTAGTACCTTCCACACTTCACATATTTTATCTGTTGTATGCATGACCATGTAGTAATTTTGAAACCTACATTCTATTAGAAAAGCAGTAAATACATTCTATCTTAGCTGCAGCTCCTGTTATCAGGGAAAGGGGAAGATACTTAATGTCTTACCAAGATAATCATGGTACTTTATAATGAGAGAATCTGTTTCTGGTTCTCCTTCCAAACAAATGACTCTTTCTCCAAAATGCAATGCAAAACACCCCATATCATCACAATTCATTCATTAATTCATTCAACAGCTATTTTTTGAGCTTCCAATATCTGCCAGCAGTGAGACTATATTAGTGATCCAGACAGACAAGGACCCCTGCCCTCCTGGAGCTTACATGTTTATTAAGGTTCATGGCAGAGAAACTGTGGCTACCAAAGGAAGTACTTCACATTTCTCTCAAATTGTAATGACAGAGTTTCCATATCACACATTTCCATTAACAAGTAAAACAGGTCACAGGAATATTAGAGTTTACAAAATAGGAGCAAAAGCCTTCATCCAAATTGTTTGGTCAAGATTCCATACTTAAAGACTTTACTTGGAAGAACGCATAACCCAAGTTGGAGACCAGACCTTCAGGCAAAGTTTGGATGATTTGCTTCGATTCTATTAATAGGTTCAAAGAGATTTTCAAATTATACTGTTCAACCCACACCTAGCTTTACTGAGGGAGAAGAAGAAGCCTGCTCTTTCATTGAGTTCATTTGCCCAGGATCACCTTGGCTTTTGAGAAATTACTGGTCTGGCTGAGATCTCACTTTCAGAACACACTTCTTAGATCTGGCCACTAGACTTCTGGATTGATGACCACTGGGCTTGTTTGGATTGATTCTCTGGGCTACCTGCTCTCTGATGTGGCCTCAGCCAGGGCCATCAGTAAAAATGCATGCTGTTCCACTGCCCCCAGTCGGCTGTAATGCCACTGTGGGACTGCGCTGGGAAATCAGGGATCTAAAACTCTATATAGTGTGCAGCCACAAAGATAAAGCTTGGTGTCAGGTGCCCCAGGTTCAAATCCCTGACTCCAGGTCTAGTTCGTATGGGTCCTGGGTTGAACCAATTAATGTTTTTCTGTGGATCAGTGACTCCAACTCTAAAGCAAGGACAATAATAACCATCTTCACGGGGTTGCTATCAGGATTATAATGAAATAATGTATATCAGAATGCTTTGAAAGCCACATAGTATGATATCCTACATATATGCACTGCTGTTACGGTAAGTGAGTCTAAATGTGATTAAGTTTGGTGCCCAAGAGACAGTGAAGTAGTTGCACACAGCACCCAGCTTCCCTTCATTAGTGTGGAAGCTGCTGCCTGGGGTTCACTTCCTCGGGGTTGGGAGAGGTCCCTGTGTCGCTGTCTCAAACTGACCATCCTCAAATAGACCAAGACACAGCTGCGAATTACTTACCTTGCAGGATGGTGCCTGTCCTGGGGCTAACAGGGCATGCTTGCTCCTGTGATCTCTGCAGCCTAGTAAAGCATGATTATGGCTCGGCTTGCTGTGTGGGAGTCAGTGATACGATTATATCCTCCCTGACAGATGGCAGGCATGTGTTCCTGCACTAACGAGAAGTTCTTGCTGGATCATCAAAGTGTGTTTCTCATTTGGGGATTGGACCTCGCAGAATCTCATTCCTAGGCTTGAGGCTTCAGCATCTGTGTTTCATTGTCCGTCTGACCTCTCTTTAAACGAGATCTGGAAAGACACTTTTCCAGGAAGTCATCCATACGCTGTTGACTTTTACTTTCTACTGGATCCCCTTCTCATTACCACAACAGTCACTGGCAAATACTAACTACCGTGTCTTGGGCTAATTGGCCTAAACTGGTTTATCAGATCTATTGACAAGCTCCTTTCAGTTTGTTTACTTAGCTTCAATTCTGTGTGTGCTGTTTTAATACTTTTTGTAGTCTAGACAAAAACATGCAAATCACAGTGTTTCCATCATATGATCGATATGCTAATAGTAATCCATTTTCCAGGCTCTGTTATGAATCAAATGCTTTGTATGGGTGATCTGATTTAATCTCCGTATTGCTCCAGAGTAGGCGTTATTATTCTCCTTTTATGTATGAGGCTTAGAGGATATAATAACTTATAGCTACATAGTAAGTAATCATTAGAACTGGAATTGGAACCTAGGTAAGTTTGAATCCAGGTCTATGTTCTTTCCACCAAACCACGCTGGCTCTTGAATCTTCAGTTAGCCTTTGGCATGACACTGGAAATCAGTTCTATCTATGAGTTTCAGGTTAGGTTCCCTCTAGCTTTTCCATGCAGGGATGGAGGATACAGGTGTTTCCGATTTCTACAAACTAAGATGTTTCTAAAAAGTAAACTATGGAGCGGATGGTCATGAAGCACACTAAGCTCCCAGAGCTGTGTTCAGATTATCGATGGTGAGAAGTAAAGCATAATGCAATGAACAGTGTCAAATGGTAGATGGACCCTAAACTCTGACCGCCTTCAGTCTTTCTTACAGTAGACAAGCTAATCATTTGAAAACACAAATCCAATTACGTGTTTACCACAATGTATACATTTGTGTTCATTTGTGTGATTGGTAATTTTTAAGTTAATGGTAGTCCCTTCCGAGACTCTTAGCTGGACACAGCAGGAGCGTCTCTCTCGCTCATTCGGCACTGGATTCCTTGCCCAATGCAGCACCTGTCTGTGGTCCTTTAAACACCAGGGTAGTTCCTGATTGCAGACCTTTGTGCCGACCGTTCCCTCTGCCTGGAAAACCATTCCCCAGGATGCCTGCATGCCGCTCTCACTTCATGCAAGATTTGCTCAGACTGTCCCTCATCCGAGAGCAACTCCCTGACCACCGTTCCTAAATAACACTCCCTGCCCCTACCCTGGGCCCATCACCTCCCAGTCCTTTGCCTTTTTTATTCAAATAAAAAAAATTTTTTTAGCACAAATCACTGACTGACATTATACTCTCACTTCTAAAAATCATCTGTCTTCCTCCACTACATTATAAGCTTATTGAGGGCAAGGACTTTGTTTTATTTACTGCTGCATCCTCAGCCCTTAAAACAGTGCCTGGAAATAGTAGGTGCCTTGTCAGTATCTGATGATCTAATCAGTTAATAAATAATTGAGTAAAGATTTATCGAATCAATGAACAATTCTCAAAGTGTGTCCCTCAATCCCGTCCGTAGCAGGTGCCGCGTGTGCCCTGTGCCACACCGCTTGGTCCGCCTCTGCCTGCAGGTGGTTGGCGTGGCCTGATTCCTGTGCGCCTCGCTGCTGGTTCACCTCCCACAACTTTGCTGCAGAGGGCTTCCTCAGAAGTTGTTTGCAAAGTTGCCCCACAGCCTGGAAATGCTGGGGAGTTGTCATCTCCAGGGGCGACCTTCCACCACGAGAGGAAGGGAGTCAGCGGATAAATGCTCGGGATGTACTGCTGTAGACGGATGATTCTGTACCTGTCACAGGGTTACTCAGTGCCCAGCGGGCCTGCGTCTGCAGTGATACGTAGCTTATAGACCCTCTTCGTGCTGCTCCTGTCCTCCCCCCTCTCTCTGCCTGCTCCTTTGCTCTCTGGCTTCCTTGGGTCTCCTCTTAAGCCATCCGCCTCCACGTCTTTGCACCTGGCAAATCCTCTTGCCCTTTTCAACACCGTATCAACGATCCAGATGTGAATATTGACGGTGTTGTTTGTCAGATTCCCATGAAAATGCCACTTGTATTTTGTGTTTCTATTGGGTTTTATAGTTACAAGTGCTTTTACTCAGGTTGAACAACAACTTGATTCCCTAATAGAATCCCTAATAGAATCATGATCCAAATAAAATAGTCAAAGTATCTTGAAAAATTAGTTAAATTCAAGACATAAAGTCAAATAGGAAAAACTGAAAGAGACAAGTCTTAGGTTGAAAAAAAATATCCCATATATACACGTATGTAGAAGGGAAAGAAAGAAGCCACCCCTTACTGTGGTGGGTTTCCTTCAGCAGGCAGCTTTGATATTCCAACACGAAGGTGGCGATTCCCGGAAGCTAAGTGCCCTCGGTTCTTTGCCTATCACTTTGTGGCAGCTCTCCAGATAGCCACATCGAGGTCAACATACTTCCCATGGCATCAGCTTTACAAAGGAGGCCTAGAGCCAGGCTGTGTCTGTAAATGCTTAACATCCAGTTGTCTAGAGGAAGATCAAGCCCTAATTTGCAGCATATGCCTATTTCCGTGGCATAAATACTTTCACCATAGCTGATTTCAAGCTCCCAGTGTGCAGGCACTGAATGTGGGGCTGGAGAGAGAGGCACCCTTGTGACCTCATGACCAGGTAGGGCCAGCCGCCGCTCTCCACAGCTAGCAGCACCTTCTAAAAGTAGAGAGGGTCACTTTATTTTCTCATCAAGTGCGGCTCCAGGGAGTTGGGCAGTAACACTGGGAACTTTTAATCAATCCATTCAATGAAAAGCTAACAACATAGATGGATGTACAAAATATCGAATGAGTATCGGTCTTTTTCGGGGAGGTTTGCCTTCGAGCTTTAGGAGCTTTGTAGTTTTATGGATTTTTTCCCCCTAAAATCCTTGGCTTCTGTGAGATACTATAGGTCTTAAAAAATAGAGGATTTCACTTGTTAGTCCATTGTGGGAAGGCCAGATCGACACAAACAAAATGGAAGAGACCCTCACTTTACTTCTCACATGGGACTTCCTTGGAGAAGAGATGTCAGTGGGAAGTTAACACTAATTAATTGGAATTTCCCAAAGTGCACATCCCTCAAAGGACCTGAGTTCACTTTAACAAGAGCCCCCGTGTGATAACATTGATGAAGTACCAAAGGCTCTGTCCTAGCAACAGGCTAGTCTCTTATTACAGACACTTCCCTGGAACCTCTGGGGGCATTTCCGCTTGGACTACACCTCTGTATGTTCTCTGCTCGTGACACAAGTGTTCCCCAGAGGATATGGCCGTGGATGTCACTGGACACGTGTGCATGGGCCAGTCCCTGCTGGGGAGTTATCTGTGTGCACCCAGGCGTGCCATGCCCTTGTAGTAAACCACCTCTCAGTGATGAAAACCCCAAAGACAGATGTTTCCTACTGAACACAGCATGCCATAGAAAGTTCCATGAGAAATGTAAATAAGCAGATTTTGAAACAATATTCAGTTTATGAAAGGTTTCTCCAGAATAATAGCATCTCTTTATTAAAATCAGAACATAAAAGGACAACTGTTGTAGCAAATGTTCTAATTTAGAAGTTTCCTCCACTTATTCCAGATTGAGACCAAGAGATTGTATAAAACAACAAAAGCGGCCAATGGAAAGACCACGCAAATATTGAGTCAATGATTAAAAGGAGCCTTAGGAAGAAGCCTGTGAATATTCTTAATTATTATCAGGTCTCTAGGACTTTGTGTACTTTCACTGAACTTGACAATGAACAAGAAGCTGATTGCTTGCGATACAGAGCTCTCTTGACAAAGCTAAGTTGATTTCCCCCCCTCTTTTAATAAAAGTTTTTTTCATGTTTGGAACCATAACACTTCTCTAACACCCTGTTTGATTTTTTTCCTGAAAAATAATCCCCCAATACAAAGCCCATTATTAAGTTCAAGAACAATAACTCTTAAGACATACTGAATACCTGCCTTATATGTTGTGATATATTTAATGTGTACACACTCACAGTCCTCTAAGATGGATATTATTACTTGGAGACTCCTGTTTATGGGTGAGGAAAGTGACCTGTGCACAATCATCTGGATAAGTGAAAATGAGGAAGGTAGGGCTGGAATTCATGCAGTTTTTTTCTTTACTACAGTAGGTCTTCCTAAGAGGGTCAAAGGAACTACCACCACCCACACGCCCCCACCCCTACCCCCCACCCACCCCCGCTTAATAGCACTGTGTGGGAGATTCCTTGTCCGTTTCTGACATTTTTATCCTGGCAAAGATTGCTTGTTCAAATCAAAGGTAGCAATAGTGGGGGAAGGCAGCAGGGAGAAAGTGATGGGAGGCTGAGTTTTTATAAGACAGAGGGAGAGCTAGAGTTTGTGTGCAGACAGTTCTACTTGTTATTAATATTTTACTACATTGATTTTGTCACCTCCTGATCTCCTTCCCCAAGGGGAGCTATGGCTTCAGCTTCTGGGCTCTCCCAGGAGGGCATGGGTCCTTTAAATCAGAGGGCCACAGGGGCTCCCCCCTGAGGTTCTAACCATCTGGAGTGGGACTAACTCACACATGACTCCAGCGGCCAACACAGAATATAACAATGCCATTATTTCTTTCATTTCCTAAAGAATGTTCCCAAGGGGCTAGTTTCCTCAGTGAAATAATTCCACCATTGTGGAAGGCATCACATTTTAGTTATCAAAAGCCAAAGAGCATTAAATGTAATTCTTACGTGACTATGACTGTATTTGATAAAGCAAGTCTTTTCTGTGTTTCTGTAAAATTTGAGTTTGGTTCTCTAGTGCCTGATTCGAAACTGCATAGCCATGTCTCCTGGGCCTGTGTAAGCCCTCACCTGATACCTTGCCCACCACGTCAGTTGTTCCCTCAAGCAATCTTCTCTCACGTGACTCAGGAACCTAACCTGTCCACAAACGAAAATCACCTCAGTTCCTCACACGCCCCTGAGGGTGCTCTGTAGGTAGAGTCAGGCAATTCGGAACTGGGCAAATAAAATTACTTTCTGTAGTGTTTTCTATAAGCTGACTTGCTTGCTGTGGCCATGGTTGAATTATCTCCAGATATCAATGGGTGCTTTTTTTTGTAGGACTGTGAAGCAACCTGCATTCAGGAAACGATTTCAGTGCATCGGAAACAGAGTGGGAGAGTCACTGTCGACAGGTAATTAGTATGGACACCAGCCATCAAGAGAGTTTCCCTAGTGGACGCTATCCAAGGATCTCTTTTATCTTAAAGCTATTAGAATTGGAGGTGAGAATTTCCTTTGTTGAGCAGGTTCCACTTCTTATTTCTTCTTTTTTTTCCCCTCTTATATATTTCTGTCCACTTAAAATGATAATTCACATTTCCAGTGCTTTGTAATTAATAGATGACATTCACATGCATGATCCTATAGTTCCTCGACTTCATTCTGTGAGTCAGGCTGGCATAATTTAATAAGTGAGGAAACTAAAGGGCAGAGGTCTTGTGACCACACGAAGTTCACATGATGTCGCAAATGTGCCATCAGCTGGAAGCCAGGTCATGTGAGTCTCCCTCAGCTTGCTTTCCGCTAGACTCAGGAGCAGCTGGTCTGTTCAGAGCTGGGTTTGGGGGTTTTTGTTTTGTTTCTTGGGGAGTGAGGTTTTGACCCACGAAGTAAGAACATAGTTATCAGCTAGTCATAAAAACACAAACTAAAAAATAAATATCACTTTCCACAATGTTAGGAGAGCAAATGTTCCATGCCACACAGTATAATCCTGTGTCCAACCCCATTTGGCATTTCCGTGGAAACATATATTTAAATGATGGTATCATTCTCATGACACTTAACTGACCAGGTCTGGAGTAATGCATTTGGACAACTCCAGATGTTATTCTTCTGGTGGGTCATTTCCCCTCATTGTGTCCACAGAGTGGTTACTGAAACACAAAGCTATCCCTGTAGATTTCTGGTACCTGATTGAAATTTTCCTGGACGCTCTGTTACTTCCTGGCAGCAATTTAATTGATGGAGAACTGTGAGCTGAATATGCTTTCTGGTTTTGACATGTCCTCAAGTAACAAGATGCTTTCCCCCCAAACCTAACAGCATATACGACATATACAGAAAGATCTGAAAATCTCATTCAATAAAGTCTGTTTGAAAAAGTGTTCACCACAACATGCTATTTTGACAGCTGTTTGATACAGAAACAGCTAAAATGAACCTACTCCAACACCTTAAATTTTATATTTTTGAATCAATGGATTGTACAAAATTGCCTCACCTGAATTCATTCATTGTTTGTGAGTTCACATTTTCAAACTGAAATATTTATCTTGCACTACAATCACAAAAGTCTATAGAAATGTTTAGTCATGCTTTTCTAGGGAGTTGTGATGGATTGTAGAAGAGAAGAGATGTTGAATTATAATTCTTTTTTTGCTGATTCGTTAGGCTGGCCACTCATCTCTGATCCATGTTTGACCTTGGTATATAGAACTTTACTCCTTGGTATTGTTAAGGATTTCAGCTCCATGGGCAGTTTTTAAAAAAAAATATAATAGCTTTATTGATATATAATTTAAATATCATACAGTTCACCTCTTTAAAGTGTAGAATTCAGTGGTGTTTAGTAAGTTCCCAGAACTGTACAACCATAAACACAATCAATTTTAGAATATTTCAGCACCCCCTGAAGAAACCATACATGCATTAGTAGCCCATAGGCAGTCTTTTGCATATGATGATTATACCTCTGGAAATTCTCCTTAAATCCAGTAGAGTAATACATGTGTTTATCCCTGAAAACAAACAAACAAACAAACAAACAAACAAACCATAAAACCCAAAGACAAACATAAGAAGAGGGGAGATGACAGCAAGTGATTCAAAGTGATTTTGGAAACTGAACAGCGAAAGGGTGAGTTGTTACTGACTTAGATAGGAAACGTTGAAAGCTAACCAGTTCGCAACAAGCTAATTTGTCCTGCAGAACCCCAGACAGGCTCAGAAATTGGAGGCATCTGAAGATCACCTGAAAGCAGGGGTGTTAAATGGGCTGTCGAGTAGACTAATTTTGGGGGAGTTGGTTGAAAAACTTTAGAAGAAGAAGTCATGTTTCAGTTTGAGTCTGAAGGCAGGACAAGACCCATTGTTCTAGCTCAAAAGCAGGTAGGTAGGATAAATCGCTCTTATTCAGGAAGAAACCAGCAGTTTTGTTCTATTCGGGTCTTCAGCTGATTGGTTGAGGCCTACCCACACTAGGGAGAATAATCTGCTTTACTTAGTCTACCATTTAAATGTTAATGTTGAATGTTAATATCATCTAAAAAACACCCTCACAAACAAACAAAGTAATGTTTGACCAAATATCTGGGCACTCCATGACCCAGTCAAGCTGATACATTGAACTAACCACCACTGTCAGCTTATGAAGTTTTCTTCTTTGCATTAATCCTGCCTTTAAGTGTAGGGAGTGTATTTTATTTTTCCAGTCCTTTATAGAGTTGTTACATAGAGGTAAAACAGAAAGCATTTTAATCAGAGCAATAATTATAACTTTTTAAACTTTGGTTTGCTAACCTTATATATGGTCAGAATATTTGTAGAGCATTTTTTTTGCCAATGTGAAACAAAGACAAATAGAAAAAAAACCTTTCTCTTTCCCAGAAAAAAAAAATAGTGATAACTGTAGAAACAGTTGCCAATTTAAACTCTAGATGAAATTTCGTAGGGATGCCCAGCTCCTCTCTTCTGCCAGAAAAGCACTTTTGGTGTAGCTCCAGGCCTAGGGATAGAATGGGCTTCCCAGAGTGTTCCAGCTGTAGCTGAAGAATTCAGGAGTGTTAGATACTCTGAGTTACCAAAACACGAAGGCTGTAGGCAAAACCTATGCTTTGGAATTTCTCCCTGACCCGTCTGACTTCTCTCCCCCACAAAACAGAGTTCATGCTTGCCGGGGATATTCTAGTTCTTCAGGATTACACGTTAATCCGTACAACATAATTACCTTGCAACAACTTAGTTCCCTTAAATGTGCTGAAGCATGTGAGGAATTTGACAGTGCTGGTGGTTAAGGTTGGCGTTTGTTTATACCAACCACATACATCATTAAGAAGCTTAACTTAGCAAAAGCCCAAATGCTGCAGAAACGTCATGGTAAAAATGAAATCCTATCACCAGACATATCTTATGCAGGTAGAAAGCTCCGACTTTTTTAATGAGTCAGGGAGTCGTTCCCCTTGGGCTAGGGCATGGTTAAGTTGAAGGCAGAAATGACATCATCCTGACTGTGTTTGGGCATTTGACCACACGTGCCATGTACGTTGCATCCTTCATAACAGAGGGAGTGATTTTATGTCTCTCACCGTAAGAAGGAAAAGACATCAGGTTTAAATTGAATTAAGTGCAGATCATTTTCAAAGCCTTAAAACCGGGGCTTCTAGAATTGAACTCAGAGAATTAATAGCCTGTATCTGAACTGGCTCGGGGAAGATTGGAAGTTGTCCACATTTTCGCTTTCTCTACCCACACATGGTGCTCTTGACACCACAGAATGTGGGGGTTCCGTGACACAGAGGTTTGCTGACACCCAGAAACCCAAAGTCTCTGCAGACAGTTGGCATGGTGATACGGTGTTAGTGGAGGAGGTCAGAGACATGCAGGCGGCTGTGCGGGTAAAATGTTGAGCCTCCATGGGTGATAAAGAAAATGCAGTTTCATTTTTTCTGATCTTGCACTTTGCTCAGGAAGGGAAAGGCATGGGATGGGGCAAGAAACTTAAAGATGAGGCAGAACCCCAAATCTAATCCTGGCTCACTATTACCTGACTCTGTGACTTTACACAGAAAATGGAAGCATTTTGGAAATTGTAAAACATACACAAACTTGCAAGTTTTAAAAATAAGTTGTATTCTCTTTAGAGAGATAAAGGATAATAGGAAAATAAGTGGTTTTGGCAACAGAGAGTTCAGGATCTGATTCTTGGCTCTGCGATAGAATTTCTGAATTGTCCGGGCAAGTTACTTATCTCTTAGGGATTCCATTGCTTCACTCTTAAATAATAACAGCTATCTCACAGAGTTAGGTGTGAATTAATGACATGATATTTGTAGTGCAGCTAGATCATTGCCTAAAAGATGGGAAGTACTCAGTAAATAGTAAGGATTATTATTATCTGTAAAAGGAGCAGGTTGGCTAACATGATATATAAGGTCTTGTATAACTTAGAAAAATTCTATGTTATTAGCAACTCCTCTGCCCCGTAATGATGTCCTTCTTACTTCAGACTTTGCAAGAACATCAAGCTTTTCCCCACTACATTGGAAATTCCTTCCAATCTCTGTGAATTGGCACCACATTTTACCAAGCTGTCCAATCAAATACAATGTCCTTCTTCTATTTGATTGGTATCCTTCAAATCCATTCCCTTTCCCCCATATCCACTGCTATGCACTATTGGGACAGTTATTGTCTTTTCTATGAATTATTGCAGTTGCCTTTTACCTGGCTTCCTACCTTCCAGATTCGCACTGTATCAGTGGCTAAATGGACTCCAGGTATGTTTACCCCCTCAGCCTTCACGGCAGCTGGGCAGGACCAGGGGCCACTTCTTTCTGTTCCCTTGTTCCCAGTTTCCATGGATGTCATGGAGGAAGACTCTGGGAAGCGCTGGTATCTAATCCACTGTCTACACAGCAACTGGGTTGATTTTTTTTTTTTTAAGAGAGGTAGAGGGGGTGTATAGGGACAGAGGGAGAGGGAGAGAGAGAATCTGAAGCAGGCTCCATGTCCAGTGTGAGGCTGATGCAGGGCCCCATCTCACAACCCTGAGATCATGACCTGAGCCAAAATCAAGTGTTAGACATTTGGGGCGCCTGGATGGCTCAGTTGGTTACGTGTCTGACTCTTGATCTCAGCTTAGGTCATGATCTCAGAGCTGTGAGATGGAGCCCTGCATCAGGCTCTATGCTGGGCATGGAGCCTGCTTCAGATTCTCTCTCTTCCTCTCACTCTTCTCTTCCCCACCACCCCCCTCCACTTGCTCACTTGAGCTCTCTCTTAAAAAAAGTCAGACGCTTAACCGACTGAGCTACTCGGGTGCCCCCCCAGTTGATCTTTGAAAGAAAACATGTAATCATGTTATAATAGTCAGTGGTTCCTCATGTTGCCCTTAGGATGGATTAAAATCCCTTAGCCTGCCAGATAAAGTTCACTTCGTCAGCTTTAATTTATATCAGACTTGCCAGACTTTATCTTGATAACGTATTATCCAAATTCTTTTAATTCCTTTTTTAGGATACCAACAAGTTAGCTTGGAGAAGTGAGCTTACAGAATTCTCTCACACTATAGAGGGGAAACTCTTGCCCCCAATTATAGATGGAGTCAGAAAGGAAGAGGACAGGACGTGGGGGAGGAAAAGAAAAGGCCACTCATTTCTGACCTTAGCGCTGGTGGGGAAGAGAAGGGAAACAGAGTATGCGAAGGGGAGGTTAAGTATGGAGAGTCAAAGGTCGGTGCAAGTCTCTGAGGGGGTGAGGGCCCATTCAGTCAGTGGGTTATACCAAGAGTAAGGAAGGGAGATACTGCCAGCCATCGTAGGATGTGGCCTCAGAAAAAACGTGGCAGTGTGGCTACTTTCTGAGGTTCAGCCTCAGTTTCTGTGTGGGAATGAAGCTAATGCTGAGGTATGGCCGTGTAACCTGGGCATGGCTCAGTGGAGCCCAGAGCACTCAGCTCAGGGAAGGCAGATGGTGGGAGCCCACGTGAGGTGCAAACAGCCACAGAGCCCTTCTGGTCCCGACCAGGCCGAGAGGACCCCATCATAGATTCTGCCAACACCTACGATGACAAGGAACTCTGGAGTCATGTTGTGAACCCCAGTGTCTCCCCCAGACCTCAAAGACACTTCCGTCTCACACCTTTGTTCTTATATACCTGGATAGCATTTCAAGAAAGAAGCAGAAGACAGGGAGGCTTCTTGAGACACTAGGCAGTTTTTCCCAAGAGAGACTTGGCATTCCCTAAATGGTCTGTTTAAATTATTGGATTGAACTATTATTATTATTATTATTATTATTATTATTATTATTATTTTGAGAGAGGCAGGTGAGTGGGGGGTAGGAGTGCAGCAGAGGGAGAGGGAGAGAGAGAGAATCTTAAGAAGGCCCCACACCCAGCACAGAGCCCAACTAGGGCTTGATCTCACCACCCTGGGACCATGACCTGAGCCAAAATCAAGAGTTGGATGCTTAACCGACTGAGCCCCCCAGGAGTCCCTGGATCAGACTGTGCTTTTAATTTGTTTTTCTATTTACTAGGCTTAGGAAAAAGACAAACTAAAGAAAGTACATTTTTTTCTGCACATCTCAGTTGGAGTCTGTGAAATGTTTTGTACACCTGCTATACGTGTAAAGCTCAAAGAAGAGTGGTGGGATAAGTTAGAACACAAAACTCTCAGCCCCTCTTTCCCAGTTTACCCCTTTCTCCTGCTTCTAAGGTTTACAACATCAGTGGAGAATAGAAGGCAACATTTGAGGTTCCAGTTTGGGCAGCCGATTGATGCTGCTGTTAACACACACTTGACGAGTAGATTTGGATCTAGGAACAGGATTGTGAACTGTGCTTGTGACAAGTTTAACTGGATGTAACTGTGCATTATCAATGTCAAGATATATTTTGGAAGTTGGTGGGGGGACACCTGCTTAGGCAAGGGATTGGGACAGGAGGTATGGGCAGGAGAGGAGTCAATATAGGAGTGATAAGAGAAGTTATTGGGATGGATGAGATCTCCCTGGAACGCAGTAGGAAGAACATATATTGATGGTGAGGAAAGGGTCAATGAAGGAGACTGAGAAAGAGGACTTGTGAGTAAAATGGTCGATTGGGAAAAGCAAGACGTTTTGAAAAGCAAAAGAAGAGAGAGTTTCCAGAAAGACTCTGTGGTAAGTTCGGTCAAATGACTTAATTATTGATTGATTCAGCAGATATTAAGTGCTTATCATGTGGCTGGTATGGTATCAGGCTCTGGGGAGGCAAAGATGAAAAGACAAAAGACAACAGGTGCAAGGTAGTTGGGTGGGGTGTGAACCGGGAAGGAGGGTGGGGATGCTTCACTTCGTTTCATTTCGTTTCGTTTCGTTTCATTTCATTTCGTTTCATTTCATTATATTTTTATTTTTTTCAGCTTTTATTGAGGTATCATTGACAAATGGCAGTTAAAATGATAAGATATTTGAAGTGGACAAATGGTGATTTGATATATACACACTAAGGGCTCCCCAGGGTTGAGTCACTTAATAGATCATATCCATCACCTCACATATTTATTTATTTATTTATTTTTGACAAGAACATTTAGGTTCTATTCTCTTAGCAAACTTCAATGATACAGCACAGTGTCATCAACTCTGGGATGCTTCTTTTTAGACATAGAGGGCGAATATATAAATGAAGAAATGTTCTGTGATGCTGGTAAATTTCAGAACCTCTCTGGGCCATTTTTGTAAAACAGAGAATTACTGTTGGGATTAAATCAGCTCATACTGCCAAAGGCCTCAAGGCAGCTGAAGGGATTCCCTCCCAATGGACGGTGTTGTCTTGGTGAAGCAGTGGAGAAAATTCTCCCAGAGTGAGACCGAGAAGTCGGGGACCACGACTTCTAAGGTCATAACTAACTCCGTGGTTCAAAGATATTTTTTCCCCCTGAAGTATTTTTTTAGGCCAACGGTTTCATCCAAAACTGAAGTCTCTTTGTACTGAGCCCAAGAACAACAGAAGTTGTAGTATAATAATAAGCCTTGACAGGAAAACAGTACCCAAAGGAACTGTCCCCGGGATGGGAGGAGGCTTTCTTCAGTGGTGTTGTCCCTTCCCTAACACCCCCCCAACTGACCTGGGTCTGGTCCAGCCTGAGGATTCTGAACTGAGCTTACCGGGGAAGGGGATGCCACTGGGGGTGGGGGTGGGGCGATCGTGTCTTTGCCAGTCTACTTCCAGGTCCAGTCCATACGTGGGTTTCCTTTGCAGCAGGTGTGGGATTTGGTTAGAACCAGTAAGAGGGAGTAAGGGATAGGCATGATATAGAATATTTTGATATACAGTGTATATCCACAAGGTCCACTTAGGGTGTGTGTGTGTGTGTGTGTGTGTGTATATCTATATCTATATCTATATCTATATCTATATCTATATATAGTTTTTGAGAGGGGGAGGGGGGAGGGGCAGAGGGAGAGGGAAAGAGAATCTTCACCAGTAAGAGGGAGTAAGGGATAGGCATGATATAG